>NW_026606572.1:3387500-3390000 GCF_029890125.1 Rhinichthys klamathensis goyatoka | reverse complement strand
CCGCTGAACATCGAGATCCAGAAGAGATGTGTTCAGTTCTGGCATCACCTCCATCAGTCTGATCCAGAGTCAGTCCAATATAAAGCCCTCCTCGCCAATGAAAGCTCAGCAGAACCTCTTCCTCTACACACACTCCCTCTTCAACTCGTCCATCAGACTATACTCCCCCCTGACCACAGCTACAGCCCCAAAACTATTGTTAAATAAATCCACACATCTAAAAGACACTCATGATGAGTCACTAAAAGCAAGTTTTGACCTCCAAAATAGACTCCAATGTTACTCGACCCTCAATAGAACTACTAAATTGGCCAGTTATCTGTTTATTAAACATTTTAAAGAAAGACAAATCCTCTCCAAATACAGATTAAGTGACCATGATCTAGAGATAGAGAGAGGAAGACATAGACAAACATGGACAGAGAGAGAGCAGAGGATCTGTAGACACTGTGATCTACAACACATAGAGGATGCGGAACACTTTCTGCTCTTCTGTCCCAAATATAACAATATAAGAGAAACTTTTCTGCCCAGATTTGAAACCTTGATTCCATCATTCTCTGAACTGAGTGACACTGAAAAATGTCCTTCTTACTTGGAGAAAATGATAGTACAGCTGCACTAGCGGCTAAATATGTGCTAGCTATTCACAACGCCAGAGACAGCTAATTCTCCAGAGTGATCAAATGTATTTATTTATCTATTTATTAAGATAGATTGTGTTTATTTATCTATATATTTACAATGCTACATATGACATGATTTATACATATATGTTCACTGTTTGTTTTATTATTTATATTTAATATGCTTTGGCAACATTGTGTTACACAGTCATGCTAATAAAGCTAATTTGAAATTGAAATTGAAATTGAAATTGAGTGAGTAGTGAGTAGTGAGTAGTGAGTGAGTGAGTGAGTGAGTGAGTGAGTGAGTGAGTGAGTGAGTGAGTGAGTGAGTGAGTGAGTGAGTAGTTAGTGAGTGAGTGAGTGAGTGAGTGAGTGAGTGAGTGAGGTGTTAGTGAGTGAGAGAGGTGTTAGTAAGTGAGTGAGTGAGTGAGTGAGTAGTGAGTGAGTGAGTGAGTGAGTGAGTGAGTGAGTGAGTGAGTGAGTGAGTGAGTGAGTGAGTTTGGTGTTAGTGAGGTGTTAGTGAGTGAGTAGTGAGTGAGTAGTGAGTAGTGAGTGAGTGAGTGAGTGAGTGAGTGAGTGAGTGAGTGCGTGAGTGAGTGAGTGAGTAGTTAGTGAGTGAGTGAGTGAGTGAGTGAGTGAGGTGTTAGTGAGTGAGTGAGTGACTAAGTGAGTGAGTGAATAGTTAGTGAGTGAGTAGTCAGTGAGTGAGTGAGTGAGTGAGTGACTAAGTGAGTGAGTGAGTGAGTGAGTGAGTGAGTGAGTGAGTGAGTGAGTGAGTGAGTAGTGAGTGAGTGAGTGAGTGAGTGAGTAGTGAGTGAGGTGATAGTGAGTGAGTGAGTGACTGAGTGAGTGACTGAGTAGTGAGTGACTGAGTGACTGAGTAGTGAGTGAGTGAGTGAGTGAGTGAGTGAGTGGTGAGTGAGTGAGTGAGTAGTGAGTGAGTGAGTGAGTGAGTGAGTGAGTAGTGAGTGAGTGAGTGAGTGAGTTGTTAGTGAGTGAGTGAGTGAGTGAGTGAGTGAGGTGTTAGTGAGTGAGTGAGTGAGTGAGTGAGTGAGTGAGTTGTTAGTGAGTGAGTGAGTGAGTGAGTGAGTGAGGTGTTAGTGAGTGAGTGAGTGACTAAGTGAGTGAGTGAGTAGTTAGTGAGTGAGTAGTCAGTGAGTGAGTGAGTGAGTGAGTGAGTGAGTGAGTGAGTGAGTGACTAAGTGAGTGAGTGAGTGAGTGAGTGAGTGAGTGAGTGAGTGAGTAGTGAGTGAGTGAGTGAGTGAGTGAGTGAGTGAGTGAGTGAGTGAGTGAGTGAGTGAGTGAGTGAGTGAGTAGTGAGTGAGGTGTTAATGAGTGAGTAGTTAGTGAGTGAGTGACTGAGTAGTGAGTGAGTGAGTGACTAAGTGAGTGAGTGAGTAGTGAGTGAGTAGTGAGTGAGTGAGTGAGGTGTTAGTGAGTGAGTGAGTGAGGTTAGGGAGTGAGTGAGTGAGTAGTTAGTGAGTGAGTGAGTAGTTAGTGAGTAGTTAGTGAGTGACTGAGTAGTGAGTGAGTGAGTGACTAAGTGAATGAGTGAGTGAGTGAGAGAGTGAGTAGTGAGTGAGTGAGTGAGTGAGTGAGTGAGTGAGTGACTAAGTGAGTGAGTGAGTGAGTAGTGAGTGAGTGAGTGAGGTGTTAGTGAGTGAGTGAGTGAGGTTAGTGAGTGAGTGAGTGAGTAGTTAGTGAGTGAGTGAGTGAGTAGTTAGTGAGTGACTGAGTAGTGAGTGAGTGAGTGACTAAGTGAGTGAGTAGTGAGTGAGGTTAGTGAGTGAGTGAGTGAGTGAGTGAGTGAGTGAGTGAGTGAGTGAGTAGTTAGTGAGTAGTTAGTGAGTAGTGAGTGAGTGAGTGAGTGA